>NC_061081.1:952133-982133 GCF_021917145.1 Hypomesus transpacificus | reverse complement strand
GGGTCTGGCCCGAGAGGCTGCCCTAGATAACACGCCGCTGTGGGTGTTCTGGGACGCAGGGACTGCTTCCTCTATGAGCACGGCCTGAAAGGTAGAAACGTTAACACTGAAAGCTTAACACGACTCATTCGAACCCCATTGATCATTTGGGACTCGTGGAAATGAGATGCATACTAGGAAGTAAGTAAGTAAATGTTCTTTCTAAAGCACATTCTAACACAGCCAGGCTGACTGAGGTGCCTATCAGATACTGTAGTAGTAGCAGGGAATGGCAGGTCACTGAGGGGAAAAAAGAGCAATGATCTTGAGCATGATGACATTTTGAGCTTTTTAACCGTGAAGAGAGAGGTGGAGAGATATGTTAACCTAAGCTGTATTCTAAGAGGACACACTCAATTCATTTGAGAAACAATTCATGTCATTCCCAAAAAGTGTATGTGTGTTGGTGCAGCCACATTACCCAGTAGCACACGGTACCCATAGATCACCACGGGGTCACAAGCGGCCAGTCTTTAGCATCCAAAAGTAACTTCTCTCTCTCTCTAACATGTCTCCTCTGCTGCCTTAAATCAGCCCAAAGCCTTTGATACCCCGGCCAGCTCTGTGTCTCAACCAGACCCCTCTATCTTCTCTCTCTCTCACACACACACACACACACACACACACACACACACACACACACACACATGCATACACAGGGAGTTCAGAGAATGGAGTATGTTTTGAGTGTGTGTGTGAGAGTGTGTGTGCAGCAGTGGGTAGTGATTAGGGCCGTGCTCTCCCTGTGTCAGCACTGATAAGCAGGTCCAGACTCTCTTTGATACGGCCAGTGGTCTGTCAAGCCCTCAGCTTCATCTGACAGGTTTATCCAGACTCTGTTCCCCCGTCCCAGCTCCCCCGTCTGTCTACCGACCTACTGTACCACAGCCCCCCCCCCCCTGTCCACACCACTGGCCTCTGGTCCTCACGTTCTGCAGAGGGAGAGCTCAGCTCAACCACAGTTCATATACATAGCTCAGGTCTTAGCATGCTAGCCCTCGCTTACGGACACCATGTCTTCAGGTAGAAACTCCAAGGTACAGCACTGTATGTTCAGTACACACGTGCCAATTTGATGGTTTAGTCAACGACGACTCAAAAATCCGTCTGCTGGCATCAGTGGAGCTGGCGGCGAGAGCTATCCCTCCGTGTCGTGGGCCGACCAGTACGGCAGCATCACGGCGTGGAGACCGGGAGCGGGGTGTCCGTGAACGTGGTCATAAAAGCGATGGATCTGGTTACCCAACACCGGGCTCATAAATCACCATGTCGGTCGGGCTTGACTGACTGCTGCAGGGAGGCCATCGATTGGAGGGAAGATGGATGCGTCCATTACAGGATGTTCTCTGTCTGGGAAATGGGCCCTAATCACTCCTCCAGTCTAAGAGGGCTCCTGTGTCACGCTGCTTCTGTCTGGACCACGGCTGATATGGAGTTTGGCCTGTGCTTGTATTTTTTCACAGAAACCTTTTATAATATTGGTGTGAAGTACATAGATAACAACCTGACAATTGTGCAAAATGTTGTTTGTTTCAGGACTATATTTTGTTTGCATTTTAATCGTCGCCCACGACTCATCAAACCATCTTGCTCTTTCTGTTTTCAGAAGTGTCGTCGTGGCGCCCAAGAAGGTGGGTGGAACCCCGTCTCCGGGCTCCTCCGTCGCCGCCACTCCTATCCCATCAGCCACCGCTGCCTCCGCCTCTGCAGGGACGCCAGTCAACGACGTTGCCGTGGTATCCACTGGCGAAGCCTCCCAGAGCTCTGCCGCTGAGGCAGCAGCCGGTGAGTCTAGAACTTCCACAGAACGCTCTCACACACACACACACACACAGTCACACACACACAACACAGGGGTGGGTTCCTGCTGTGCTCCAGACGCTGTGCTCCAGACGCTATGCTCCAGACGCTGTGCTCAAGCCTGGAGGGAGGGGACGGGGAGGGAGGGGACGGGGAGGGAGGGGACGGGGAGGGAGGGGGACGGGGAGGGAGGGGACGGGGATGGAGGGAGCGTGTCCTCTGGGCGGTGGTGACAGTGTGCAAACACAGGGGCCACCAGCTCTGTGTACACTCCCTTTCAAGTTCTGTCATCCCTAGTGTGGGGGACAGAGGCAGCTCATTCAGAGGGCGAGAGACTATGTGTGTGTGTGTGTTTAAGGGAGGGGGAGCGGGGACAGTTGAAAGAAGGGTTTGTGTGTTTTGGGAGATTCTGCATGTCGTGTGGTATCAGAGAGTGGTTTTATTGTGTGTGTATTTATGTGTGCGCGCACTTGAGGAATGTGTGTACTGTGTGTAAACACAGGGGTTAGTGAATATTCAGCAGGGTCTCTGAAGAGCGTGTGTGTGTGTGTGTGTGTGTGTGTGCGTGCCTGCCAGGGTGCGGTGGGTGGACTAATAGAGAGATCAGTTCATTTACTCCTCTGTGTTTGAAGGAGGTACTTCAGGTTCAGCAGGGGCCTCTCAGCAGCAGGCCCACATGGCCCTGCTTAGAGCCACACACACACACACACACACACACACACACACACACACACAGGCCTGTCAGGCCCTAAGAGTTATCCCTCGTTGGAGACTGTCTTGTCTGCAGGGCCAGAGCCAGGCCAAACACCAGTGGAATCCCCTCCATATTCTACTGGGGCATTATGTCATTTACGGGCAAACTGTGAAATCCAAATTTACGGCTAGATCAATCACACATACTTTGTACCTTGTGTGTCTCTGTTTCCACAAGGCTGTCGTAAAGCACCTCAAAGTCATATTGTGTCATTAGAGAGAAGAAAGTCCTTCTGCTAAAGTCAGTAAATGCTTTAATACAGTAAAAAATATATATACATATTTTCTACATTTGTAGTGTGTGTGTAAGTTTCTTTCAAAATCAGCTCAGCTCATGAATTCACTTCATACATGCAGATTTATGACAGAAGCACAAAAACAAGGATTTCCAGTAGCACTAAGTAAAGCATACTTTATTTAAGGGGGAGCCTTAATTGGGATCCATGCAGTCCCCTGACCTCCTCCACCCCCCTGCAGGAGGAGCAGAGCCAGCAGGAAGACAGATGACCAGCAGACTACATCACCCGCTATCTCCACATCAAATTACACTACACTTATTCCACACTTGTCCTCCAGGACCATAAATCCCACCTCTCCACACCATTAGAATGGAGACCACTGTATTATTTCATACAAGGACCGTCAGGGCTGCAGATTTATGTGGCTTATACGCTGTCCTTCAGCACCGTAAATGTATCTCTGTACGCGCTGCGCGCGGCGGCTGGTCGTTTGTGGCGCGTGAGTGTGTGTGTGTGCGCGCAAGTGTGTGGTGTTCTGTGTCCTGTCCTGTGTCCAGACTAGTTATGAAGCTCTCTTTTTTTCTCTCGCCCCCCCCCCCCTCTCTCTCTCCACTTCTCTCTACCTCTCTCTCTCTACCTCTCTTTACCTCTGTCTAACTCTCTCTCTACCTCTGTCTACCTCTCTCTCCACCTCTCTTTACCTCTCTCTCTCTCTCTACCTCTCTCTCTCTCTCTCTCTCTCTCTCTCTCTCTCTCTCTCTCTCTCTCTCTATCTCTCTCTCCACCTCTCTCTCCACCTCTCTCTCTCTCTCTATCTCTCTCTCCACCTCTCTCTCCACCTCTCTCTCTCTCTCTCTCTCCATCTCTCTCTCTCTCTCTCTCTCTCTCTCTCCTCTCGCTCTCTCTCTCCTCTCTCTCTCTCTCTCTCTCTCTCTCTCCACCTCTCTACCTCTCTCTCTCCTCTCTCCACCTCTCTCTCCTCCCCCCATCCCCACCAGCAGCAGCCGGAGGGCCTGCCTCAGCCAGCAGCACCAACCTGCCATCTGTCCCCCCACTCTCCCCCCATGACCCGGGACGCAGCCCCCAATATGAGGTGATTCATCTTACGCCGAACACACACACACACGTGCCCCTCTCTCTAATACGCGCGATGTACAATTTTTGACTCTTTCTCGGACACATATTTTTACACACACACACCAATGTGTGTATGCTCTCTTTTTCATACACACACGTTTGTCTCTGTCTCGGACATGCGCGCGCGCGCACACACACACACACAAAGGCCTGCGGAATCAGCACTTGGCGGCACCTCTGCTCTCCCTCACCTCTTCACTCGTCCGTCCGTCTGGGGTCATGTGTGATGTGTTCATTACGTCTGGTCCTGCTGTCTGGTCCTGCTGACTGTGTGCCCTGCGTCCTCTGCTGCTCCCAGCACACGCTCCTCCTCTGTCCGCCAATGTGTTGTTCTTCAGTTACAGCAGATTCAAACCCCTCTACCGACCCTATTCAGCTCATCAAACCCAGATCCCTAAAGCTTTCATTCGCACGCATGTTCTGCCCTCATAGGCACACATAGACTTGCAGCATACAAACAGCCGTGGTCCATGTTTTGCGTGTGTGTATCAGCGTGTGTGTGTGTGTGTGTTAGTATCTCAGACAGGCTGGAGCACGCTCTGGAGAAGGCAGCACCCCTGCTCAGGGAGATCTTCGTGGACTTTGCCCCGTTCCTCTCCCGCACCCTGCTGGGGGAGTCACGGCCAGGAGCTGCTCATCGAGGGCACCAGTGAGTACTCCCACACACACACACACACACATGGTTTAAACATGCCCACACGCTCTTGTCCTTGTATGTGCACACACACAGGGTTAGGTGTACGGACATGCACATGTACTCTGTTCAGTTCATCTTTATTAAGGTTATTTGGTTGGTTCCTATCAGAAGCTGTAAAAGCAGCAAGAGTACATATCCAGTATATCTTTGTGTGTGTGTTTTCTTCTTTTCGAATGATCGTCGCTGGGTTCTGGGTTGAAACATGGTGTGTTTTACAACATGGGGGGGGGGGGGGGGGGGGGGGGGGGGGGGGGCTGACGGGTGGAGGTGGGGGGGGCTGGGGTCAGGGGCCGGGCCACTAATAGGAGTGTTTGGGATGTCTGCCTGCCACCAAACAAAATGGAAAGTTGATTGATAGCTTAGGGGGGGGGGGGGGGGGGCAAGGAGGCAGGGGAGGGGGTGAGGCTATGAGCTTAAGAGTGTGTGTGTGCAGAAAGAAACCAAGAAAGCAGAGGTCAGTGTCCCCACTCCCCTGGCCCTCTCCGACCCCCCCCCTCCCAAAGGTTGGCCATTACGGATCAATGAGACATATGCTGGCCACGTCTGAGCCTGTAATACAAGGCCCAAATATGTATTAGTTTACAGTAACATCATGTCTACTCATTAGGCACATCAATACTATCTGGTGCTCCGCAGATGGTGCAGGGTTAGTTTGTGTGCATGTTTTTTGTCTCTTAATGGAAGTGTGAATATGAAAGTGTCTCTCCCCCCCTTCCTCTCTCCCTCCATCTCCCTCTCTCTCTCCCTCCATCTCCCTCTCTCCCTCCATCTCCCTCCCTCTCTTCCTCCATCTCTCTCCAGGTCTGGTGTGTATGAAGGCCAGCAGTTCGGTGGTGGAGCTGGTGATGCTGCTCTGCTCTCAGGTGTGTTAGGTGAAGTCTGGCTCTCTATCTCTCCATCTCCTGCTCCCTCCCTCCCTCCCCGTCTGGCTCCATCTCTCTCTCTCCCTCTCTGTCCTTCCATCTGGGTCTCCATTTCTCTCCCTCTCTTTCTTCTTCCCTCGGTCTCTTTCTCTCCACCCCAGTTATCGTCCCCACCTTGACTGCAGTAAATCCAGACAAGTATAGAGGTGATGGGCAGGGCCATCAAACTGTCTTATCTCCCATTCCACACCTCCGCTTTCACGCTCCCCCCATCCCAAGCTTGCAGAAGACCTGGGGTGAGAGAGAGAGACAGAGAAAGAGAGAGAGCTAAAGGGCATCTTTAATGACGCCGATATTGGCCCGCCAGGTCAAGGGTTCCGACCCGTGGCCTGACCCCTGACCTTTAACCCCGTGCCCTCCCTCCCACCCCAGGAAAGGACCCACCGATGAGGAGGGATAATGTCCAATTGATGCTCCTCTGCATCGATTAGCCAGGCCTTGTTTTAAGTTTTTGTTGCCAAGTTTATTTTGCGAAGCGCCCACAGTCTTCACAAATGCAGATGAGCAGGTGAGCAGGTCGTAGCCATGCAGTCAGATCAATGGCCCAAGATGTCGATGGGCCAAGTCGCTCGGTCAGTGATGATAAGCAGAGGGGATTGAGATGAGTTTGTGGACATGCCGCTCACCCTTGTATTCTAGTGGACACACACTCACACACACAAACACAGTGAACCATATATATATATATATATATATATATATATATATATATATATATATATATATATATATATATATATATATATATACATGCTGACATACACATGTGTATTTTCATGCATGCATGCATACACTCACTCACTTGCAGTACAATACACATGCAGTAATGAAATTCCATAGCCATACATTGGCTTTGTTTGTTAGTTTGAAGCACAATGCTATTTAAAGTACTTCTGGCACCCGAAACGAAAAAAAGGGAAAAGAAAACCACATATGGGAAAACACAACTGATTAATGACACCTCTCACACCAACGCACTGCGCTTTTTTATCAGTTTTATTTTCAAAAGAAACGGATGGGGGGAATGCTCTCATTTCCCCTCCCTCTCTCTCTCTTTTTCCTTCCCTCCCTCTCTTTCTCCCTCCATCCCTCTCTTTCTTCCTCCCTCTCTCTCTCCCTCTCTCTCTTTCTCCCTCCCTCCCTCCCTCCCTCCCTCTCTTTCTCCATCCTCTCTCCCCTCCCTCCCTCCCCTCCCTACTTCTCCTCCCCTTTCCCCCTTCCTCTTTCTCCCTCCCTCCATCCCTCCCTCCTTTTCCTTTCCTTTCCTCTCCCTCCTCCTCCTCCTCCCCCTCCCCTCGTCCTCCCTCCCTCATCTTTTTCTACTCCTCTCCCCTCCCCTCGTCCTCCCTCCCTCCTCTCTCCTCCCTCCATCCCATTTACTTCTCATCACTCACTTCACTTGCTCGCTGAAAAAAAGGTAATACAGTGAGATTACGCATCGTTCTGGTGTCACCAGGCCCTGCATAGATTTGGGCCAGTGGGGCACAGGGGGGTGATGGGGGGGATGGGTGGGGTGAGGGGGTGAGAGTAGTGAACCCCAGCGTCCAGAGAGAGAATAAATGACACACTCTAATGCACCTATTTGTCATATCTGTCACAGCGTTGTTTAATGCTAATCTAATCAAAGGCAGAATCTGCCGATTGGAGCTCTGTCCGCTTCTGCCCCCCCACACCCCCCCCCCCCCCCTCAACCCTGTATAGCACAGAGGCTTCCCTTCCTCTCTCTTTCCTTCCTTCCCTCCTTCCCTATCTCTCTCTCTCTCTCTCTCTCTCCTTCCCTCTCTCTCCTCCCTCCCTCTCTCTCTCTCTCTCTCTCTCTCTCTCCTACCTCTCTCTCTCTCTCCTACCTCCTTCCCTATCTCTCCTCCCTCCCTCCCTACCTCTCTCTCTCTCTCCTTCCCTCTCTCTCCTCCCTCCCTCCCTACCTCTCTCTCTCTCCCTCCCTCTCTCTCTCCTACCTCCCTCCCTCTCTCGTTATTTCTTCCTCTCTCAAAAAGAATAGTGGGGACGGCCATTGTGGCATTGATTGCTTCTATAAATCATCCAATGAAATTCTCGTACACCCAAATGCAAATGTCATTTTATTGTTGTGCTGAGAGGTAGGAAGGAGGGGGGGGGGGCATGGGTGTCTGAAATACCTTCCATGGGGGGATAGAGTGTCTTACCTCTGATTATATTCCAGCCAGACAGTGTCGGAGGGTGTGTCATCATTACTTCTGTTTTGATGTGTGAGATTTGTGTGCGTGATTTCCCCCCCCCACCCCTCTCCATCCTGAAATGAGAGATAGAAAAGGCTGTCCTGTGATTGATGATGTTATTTAGCGTGGCCGGCAGGTCCTCCTGCAGAGGAAATGCTCAACAGGCCCACAGGAAGCAGCCTGGCAGCCATCTTGCTGACCTGTACCGGCACTCAAACTCAGGAGGGAGAGAGATTGAGAAGATTTTGATTGATTTTTTTTCTCTTCTTCTTCTTTCTATTCTCATTTTTTTCTCCTTGTGAGGCGACAGCATCTCTGAAAATTTGTAATTAATTTCCTGAGGGGTCAGGATGGAGTGGACCGGGGTTCAAAGGTCAAGAGCCCATGGTGGAGGGAGGGGGGACACAGAGGAGTTTTTAATCACTCCCCCCCCCCCCCCCCCGACACATGAAAGATGCTGCTTCCATGGAACTTCTGCTCGGCTACGAGAGCAGATAGTAAAGCAGCGTTTGATAGGATTTGATTGGAGGCCCTTTGTAAAGAACGCCACTTCGGGTCCCAATTAAAGATCAATTCCGGACCAGGGCCATGAACTGCTGGGGGGTGTATTGCTTGGCGCTTACTTTGCGGTTTTATTGATCCAAACACGTCCACTGTAGAGGGATGGGCCTAGGTCCCAACAGTGCAGCGTCAGATTCATCTGTCTTGGACTGGACGCATGTCTGGGTAGGAGATGCTTGTTTGGATTTGAAGTCTTGTTTTTGGGAAGATAACCAGTGGTAGTACAAACCACTGTGTCACTCGACACACACAGAGAGAGAGCAAGCAATATTATTGAAAAACTAAAATAAGATAGAAGTGATTAAAGGCAGATTTCATATCCTTCCATGTCATTTTTGACTGGAGAGAAGCAGATATGTGGATGAGCTGAGGGTCACGTCATCCTCTCTGGTAGAGTGTAGCCTTATAGAGCTGGCTCTGCCTACTACCCTCCTCACTGGGTGGTTGAGTGTAGCCTTATAGAGCTGGCTCTGCCTACTACCCTCCTCACTGGGTGGTTGAGTGTAGCCTTATAGAGCTGGCTCTGCCTACTACCCTCCTCACTGGGTGGTTGAGTGTAGCCTTATAGAGCTGGCTCTGCCTACTACCCTCCTCACTGGGTGGTTGAGTGTAGCCTTATAGAGCTGGCTCTGCCTACTACCCTCCTCACTGGGTGGTTGAGTGTAGCCTTATAGAGCTGGCTCTGCCTACTACCCTCCTCTCTGGGTGGTTGAGTGTAGCCTTATAGAGCTGGCTCTGCCTACTACCCTCCTCACTGGGTGGTTGAGTGTAGCCTTATAGAGCTGGCTCTGCCTACTACCCTCCTCACTGGGTGGTTGAGTGTAGCCTTATAGAGCTGGCTCTGCCTACTACCCTCCTCACTGGGTGGTTGAGTGTAGCCTTATAGAGCTGGCTCTGCCTACTACCCTCCTCACTGGGTGGTTGAGTGTAGCCTTATAGAGCTGGCTCTGCCTACTACCCTCCTCACTGGGTGGTTGAGTGTAGCCTTATAGAGCTGGCTCTGCCTACTACCCTCCTCACTGGGTGGTTGAGTGTAGCCTTATAGAGCTGGCTCTGCCTACTACCCTCCTCTCTGGGAGGGCAACACTCATTGTCTGTTCTTCAGTCCGCCAAGGAAAGAGCGTAGCTCCCTTTGTCCCTAATTCGCTCTGACGGGCTTCTTCTAGCTGGCAACAACCCTACCCACTCGTCTTCAGCGGCCGCCGTCCTGTCGACGATGGATCTCCTCCCCTCGAAAGCCAGCTCGTGAATAAACAATGCATCGAAACAACCATAAAACAACAACCGCGTCAACAAAGAAAAGGCAGTCGGCTTTAAAAGGACCCAGTCATCTCAAGGAAGTTTGTTTGCGTGGGGTTTGGAGCGCCCGCTCGACTCTGAGAGATTGCCTCGTTGGGGCGACGGACAGTCTACTATTGGAGACCCCCCCCCCCCCCCACCCCGGCCCCAATTACTCGTCTGTCACATCAATCCAGCTACAGCGGCGTTTGGTGTCCTGTATATCAGCCATTATTGTCCAGCATCATCCATTCTCATGCCATTTATCTGAAAACAAGTATCCTGCATGCAGACAGAAAAAGAGAGAGAGAGAGAGAGAGAGAGAGACAGAGAGAGAGACAGACACAGAGAGAGAGACAGAGAGAGAGACAGAGAGAGAGACAGAGAGAGAGACAGAGAGAGAGACAGAGACAGAGAAAGAGACAGAGAGAGAAACAGACAGAGAGAGAAACAGACAGAGAGAGAGACAGAGAGAGATACAGAGAGAGAGACAGAGAGAGAGACAGAGAGAGAGAGACAGAGAGTGTTGGGGTTGAAGTGGCTATGAGATGGTGAATGTGGCACAGTCCTGTACGCACGTACTGCAAATATATAGAATATTATTAGATTTAGATTTTTTTTACAGATAATATTTACTTTGAGACAAGGAAAAAGAGCTGGAAAAACTCTGACATTAGCAATGAAGCCAGACAGTTCAACTCCTACATTTTTACTTGAGGGTTACATCCAGATACAGGTACCATTTAAAAATGTATTTCAAGATGTGTAGGTCTTGCAAAACTAGTGTATTGGTAACACTGTACTAGCAATAGTTGCATTGTCCAATCCATCTGAAGGGGATCAATGGTATTGATGTATTTATTTAATCTTTGTGGCCCGAGTACACTACCTTGATCCTAACACGACTTTAAACAGCTTCCAACACCGCAACGCTGAATAATCCCTAACCCACGGTTAATGCAACTCTTAGGTGCAAATATGTTGTAGACCCCTTCTCTCTGCACTCTAACCTGTTTAATAGATTGACACCCTCTCTCTCTCTCTCTCTCTCTCTCTCTCTCTCTCTCTCTCTCGCTCTTTCTCGCTCGCTCTCTCTCTCTCTCTCTCTCTCTCTCTCTCTCTCTCTCTCTCTCTCTCTCTCTCTCTCTCTCTCTGTCTCTCTCCATGTACTCCACCCTCCACACCTTCACTGAGAGCACTTGGCAACCCTTGACCTTTAAAATAGCAAGCGTCAGGGCCCGGGGAGTTTAACCCCCGCCCCACTAGGGACCACGTCGCCTTGGTTACAGGATCAATACCATCACTCTGGGAAACCTTGTGGCTCACCAACCTTCTCCTTAAACTCCTTTGCTCCTAGATGTTTCTGGTTCTTTTGGGTTGGTTGTTACTGAAGGTGAACTTAGTTAGTGTCTTGTGACTTTTATTTGGCCCAATTAGAGTACTGTGACTTTTATTGTGCCCAAGTCTTCTAGGCATAGGGTGACAGGAAGGGGAAGGAGGAGAGGAAGGTGAAAGAACGCCGTGAGGAATGCAGGCCAAACGCTCGCTTCTCTGTCGGGGTGGACACCCCGCCGCGTAGCCAAACACACGCCAGGTTCAAGATCAGTGCAGTCCAAGTGTTAGTTCCCCCCTCCCCCTCCCCGCCCCCGACACAGGAGGGAGGCAGACAGCAACATCAGCCTCTTTGAAAGACACTCTCCTGCGAGGAACAGAGAAAACAGAGAAACACCAACCGCCACTTAATTCTGCAGACTCCCTGCTGACGCAAGCTATGCATGGGGGGGGATAGGGGGCACGCACTCTACATGGACAGGAAGTTAGGCCTAGCTGGGGACGTGGAGGAAAGGGGGGAGGGTCTAGGGACCATGGGGGTGCCCTCTTAAAATTGAGCAGATTTTAATTTGCCCTCTTGACTGTTTTGACTGTGAGTTGGCTCAGGGCTCCGTGACGTGCACCAGACAGGACTGTTTTTACATGGGGGCATCATCTTGTTTCAAGATATACAAACTGTATATATATTTTTGGAATTGTATTTGTATTTTCTTTGTGACTTTTTTTTATTAGATTTCTTTGTTACACTGACAGACATTAACAGTGTTGGTCTACCTGGCGGGATCCTGAGTCACCAGGGTTTGGAATGTTCTCCATGTGTCTCCCTCTGTCCCTCCCACCCTCCTGCTCCAGCTCAGGTATCAGGGTGTCTGGAGGTGTCAGCAGGTCTGGTGGGGGGAGAGGGGCAGTGCTACGGATCATTCTTTGACTACAGTGGAACAAGACTTATTTCTAACCCCTTGGTGAGAAATAATGAAACATGTTAGTAGCTGCCTTTGTTTTGACAATGTAGGTTGTTGGTCCACCAGTCAGATACCAGTGGAAATACATTAGACTTTTACTTGCCATAAGTGCATTCATAAGATTCACACATTGTTGGGGAAAAACACACTTTTCTTTTCTCAACCAATAGGATAGCTATAAAAAAGATAATATACAATAAATAAATAAAATATTATAATCAATGAACGCTCTGATCTCACTCTGATTGGAGCTATTTGAAGCCATAACGGAAACATAGGAGTTTAGCAGCACATCAAGCTGCTCGTCAGGCCTCTGTTGAGGAGTGATACACATTATAGCATGCATCATAGTCCTAATCTGAGAGAAAACCCTCAATGTTGTCACAACACATAAACGTGCAATTTACATGACGAAACATTTATGCCATAGCTAAATCACGGATTGATTCCTTCTGGAATCTGAAACAGATGGACACCAATGGGAAGCATGACAAGTGTTGTGTAGAGAGCTGGGGTATTCAGACTGCCTCCATGTCACCATGCTGTGTAGAGAGCTGGGGTATTCAGACTGCCTCCATGTCACCATGTTGTGTAGAGAGCTGGGGTATTCAGACTGCCTCCATGTCACCATGTTGTGTAGAGAGCTGGGGTATTCAGACTGCCTCCATGTCACCATGCTGTGTAGAGAGCTGGGGTATTCAGACTGCCTCCATGTCACCATGCTGTGTAGAGAGCTGGGGTATTCAGACTGCCTCCATGTCACCATGCTGTGTAGAGAGCTGGGGTATTCAGACTGCCTCCATGTCACCATGTTGTGTAGAGAGCTGGGGTATTCAGACTGCCTCCATGTCACCATGTTGTGTAGAGAGCTGGGGTATTCAGACTGCCTCCATGTCACCATGCTGTGTAGAGAGCTGGGGTATTCAGACTGCCTCCATGTCACCATGTTGTGTAGAGAGCTGGGGTATTCAGACTGCCTCCATGTCACCATGCTGTGTAGAGAGCTGGGGTATTCAGACTGCCTCCATGTCACCATGTTGTGTAGAGAGCTGGGGTATTCAGACTGCCTCCATGTCACCATGTTGTGTAGAGAGCTGGGGTATTCAGACTGCCTCCATGTCACCATGTTGTGTAGAGAGCTGGGGTATTCAGACTGCCTCCATGTCACCATGTTGTGTAGAGAGCTGGGGTATTCAGACTGCCTCCATGTCACCATGTTGTGTAGAGAGCTGGGGTATTCAGACTGCCTCCATGTCACCATGTTGTGTAGAGAGCTGGGGTATTCAGACTGCCTCCATGTCACCATGCTGTGTAGAGAGCTGGGGTATTCAGACTGCCTCCATGTCACCATGCTGTGTAGAGAGCTGGGGTATTCAGACTGCCTCCATGTCACCATGTTGTGTAGAGAGCTGGGGTATTCAGACTGCCTCCATGTCACCATGTTGTGTAGAGAGCTGGGGTATTCAGACTGCCTCCATGTCACCATGCTGTGTAGAGAGCTGGGGTATTCAGACTGCCTCCATGTCACCATGTTGTGTAGAGAGCTGGGGTATTCAGACTGCCTCCATGTCACCATGCTGTGTAGAGAGCTGGGGTATTCAGACTGCCTCCATGTCACCATGTTGTGTAGAGAGCTGGGGTATTCAGACTGCCTCCATGTCACCATGTTGTGTAGAGAGCTGGGGTATTCAGACTGCCTCCATGTCACCATGTTGTGTAGAGAGCTGGGGTATTCAGACTGCCTCCATGTCACCATGTTGTGTAGAGAGCTGGGGTATTCAGACTGCCTCCATGTCACCATGCTGTGTAGAGAGCTGGGGTATTCAGACTGCCTCCATGTCACCATGTTGTGTAGAGAGCTGGGGTATTCAGACTGCCTCCATGTCACCATGTTGTGTAGAGAGCTGGGGTATTCAGACTGCCTCCATGTCACCATGTTGTGTAGAGAGCTGGGGTATTCAGACTGCCTCCATGTCACCATGTTGTGTAGAGAGCTGGGGTATTCAGACTGCCTCCATGTCACCATGCTGTGTAGAGAGCTGGGGTATTCAGACTGCCTCCATGTCACCATGTTGTGTAGAGAGCTGGGGTATTCAGACTGCCTCCATGTCACCATGTTGTGAGCTGCTGATCCAAACCATTACAGTAGGGTGTTTTCCAAGCCCTGTAAAACAAAACAGTGACATCTCCGACGCGTCGCGACTGAACACCCACCCTCTGCCTCCCTGTGAGGATTAACACTCACGTTGTTCCCATCCAAAGCTCAATCCTCCAGCCTTGCTTGGAAAACAAACAAATACTTGTGATTATGACTGATGGAAACCGAGCACACAAGTGACTTGTTTATTTTTGGTTCGGAGAACATTTGACTTTTTTCTTTTTCTTCTTTCAGAATTTTTTGTTTTTTTTTTCTCCTCAAGGTTTTCTGAATTCCTTGTCTGGTGCTGCAGCTCTGGGTTTCCATGGCGATTGGTGGAGGGGCCTGGGGTTCGTCAGTGGCTGATGTTGATTATGGATAATCAGTCCTGATGACTGGTGGCTTAGCTGCTGTGTTTACACTCTCTGCCCATCATCTTCCCAGACAGACCCAAACAAGGCGCTGGCCTATCCGCCCGCTGATTGAGAGTGGCGTTTTCACAAAGGCATCATAAACTCATAACTTTTTGTTTGATACACAAACACACGCGTGATCTCATACACACACACACACACACACACACAAACCTTCTCTCTTTTCCCCTGTCTCTCTTTCCCTCTTTCTCTCTCTTTCTCACACACACAGACTAAATAAAGAAACGCTACAGCAAACCGCAACAAACAATACAGGAAACAAGTTCATTGTCCTGCGTCGCATTCGTTTTCTGGCAGAATCACATCGACCCAATCGTTCCCATCCACGGCGTCCCCCTTTCATCTCCCCCTATCAGAGACAGAGGTCCCCTCCAGCCCACGGCAAGGTCAGGTTATAGGTCAGAGGTCACAAATGGCTGCTTGTATCTTCTCATCTGTGGCAGTATGGGATGTCCCCTATCACAGCCATAAAAGCCTTGACACCACTGACCAGGTCAGGCCCCAAGAATCCAATACCCCATCAGAGACCCTCCTGCCCTGTCCACCTCTTTGTCACCAGGAAATGCCCCCGCTGATCAGGGTCATTGGTTCCTTAATTCAACTATAATGTCATTTCTCCACTGGTAATGACACCATTAGTCTTGCTATCGGCTTTAGCCAACATCAAGAAGGACTAGCCAGAGGCTAGTTTATCACCTGGTCATAGGAAAACGCTGCCATGACTGCGTTAGCCTTGGAATTTAGGCTTTCTGATTTGTGTACTTTCGATCCGTAGCAGCCAAAAGCGATTTTAAGTTTGGTTGTTTTTGTCAATGTGGGGGTGTTTCAGTTTGGGGCATTGAAGTCCTTAAAAAAAAACTAAACCCAACTCAAATTCCCATGTAACAGGACATTTCAATAGGGAAATGGTCTAACCACAGGAAATGACCTCTAGTTTCTCTTTCTTCCTGGTTTCCCTGAGAGAGCCCGCCTCTGTTTACACCCCCCGTTTCCTGAGGTGTTTATTTCAGGCCTGGTCTGCATCGCCCTATAGCCCAGTCTTTAGGGTTCTACGCTATCTTAAACTAGCCTAACCTAGCATCTCCCCCCATGCTCTGCCTCGGGCAAGTAGCCAGGGCTCATGTTTAGTGTCCTTCAAGTCCAGTGGCCCTGGAAGACTGCTTTCACATACCTTAACTCCAAACCACATCTCACACACACACTGTTTCCTCTCCTTTCCCAACCATGATGCCTATTCCCTCAGTGGCCATTTTAGTTGAGACTCCGTAGTAAACAAGGTCAATGCCAATATGTTTGAATTGGACACAAACCACTTGTGAACATGGCTTAGTCTGAGTGAGTTGCGGTGTTGACGTACAGTTAATCTTAAGCATGACGATGTACAGGCGTGTTCATAGAACGGCCCGTGTAACTGCACGTCCATTGTGGGTGATTGGGCACGATGGTCTTGCATTTGTCACGCTAGAGGGAGTAAACTTCATGTTGATAATTGTAGTGTTTGATAGACACACACACACTCTCACACACGCACTCTGGTGCACGCACACACGCACGTTCAACTTCCGCTTGTCATGTTGTCGTCATGTCTCCCCTCCGGGCTCTCTGCGTTTACAAAGAGCCTTCTCTGTGTACATAAACATCCAGCTTCCTCTGGCAGTGGAGGAGATGATGAGTGCACAGTTAAATACACTGATAGACACACGTATACACACACACACACACAGAGAATCATATGCATGGACAGGCATATACCAGCACTCAGACACACAGCTCATGACAGGCATTTTCTGTCCCTCCACATGTTAACACAATCGAATCGTGTTTGTTTTGGTTGCAATTTTCTCCCACCGTCTGAATCCCCCCCCTCCATCCCTCAGCGTACAGGAAGCAGTTTGTTATCAGCTGCTCAGTTCGACTAACCACCACAGGAAATAGCTACTGATTAGAAATGAATTATTCAAGAAATGTGATTATGGGCGAGGTGGGGGCACAGTAGCCGTACGCTCCGTCTGCAGGCCGTGAGTTATGAGTTCAGGCGGGGTACTTAGCTGCTTTAGCACTTCACCGTGTGGCTTTCATGTGGTCCTCTCCTGTTCCCTAGAGGAGAGGGAGAGAAGAGGGAGGGCGCGAGTTCCGACAGACCTGTGACCCGCCTGTTTTATTGTTTGCATGAAGGTGTTGAAATATGGAACAGAACATGAACGGTCACGGCAGCCGTTTTTTCCTCCCTCTATTCCGAGCCCCTCACATGGTAGATTTACACTGGGTAGAGTTTCTTGAATTGACACCTTTGACCGTGATACTGCAATAAAATAAATAAGTATCTTTTAGAGTTTCATCATCATCCAGTCAGCCAAAGCCAGAGTCTCACATGTGTCTCTTAAAAGAAACCTAGCCATCTTTGTTCTCTCCCTCCACTTCTTGCTCCTATGTTAAAGACTGCCGCTTGTTATCAACAAAAAAACGACCAATGTCAACATCCCAATCTGATGCCCAGTAGCTAGTGTGTGTGTGGTTGTGTCTCTGGATGCTTCAGGTTGGTGTGACGAGCCTGTGTTTCTGTCTGTGTCCTCAGGAGTGGCAGAACTCCATCCAGAAGAACGCTGGTCTGGCCTTCATCGAGCTGGTCAACGAGGGCAGGTATGTACCCCCCCACCCCCACACACACACACACACACACACTCCCTGATCCAGCCCCAATTAATAATCGAATCCTCAACTCAGTCAATCTGCACACACACACACACACACACACACCCTTTTGCAAGTGTGTAATCACACAGTTGTACACACACACACACTGTTTCACCCAAGCCCTAGGGCACTCAGTTTACGGTACTCCTATTGTAGCAAAAAAACAAAATCAATGGCTGTATAAAGAGGAGCTGGGAAACTGAGGCCCCGGAGTTCAAGGCTCCGTCAATACCTGCCTTTCCCTGAGGGAGGGAGGGGAGGAGAGGAAGGGTGGACAAGGACGGGAGGAGGTGACACACTCTCTCTTGTCCTCTTGAGTCTGTCTGTCTGTCTGTTTGCCTCTCTTTCTCTCTTTGTTTCACTCTCTGCCTCTCTCTTGTCTTTCATGTCCTTTGTGAGCCCCCCCCCGCACCCTCCCCCCCCTTCTCCCACTCCTGACTTACGCACACCGCCTATCAATATTAGAGTTAGACGGTCCAGCATTTACATTTGCATTAACGATCCCCCCAGCCCATGGAATTAGCGCACGCTAATCCAAGGTAATGCTAAATAAGTGCTGCCATAGACTTCCTTGTCTTTCTGTCTGTGTGTGTGTAGGTGTGTTTGTGAGATGTGAGAGATAGCGAGGGCAGGGCTGTAATCCACTTTGAAGCAGAAGGCCTGATCTCTAACTCAGGTCACCTACGTGGGGTTGTGCTGCACACAGTCTGAGAGGTAGACGGGTCATGGGAGCAGTCGGAAAGGTGTTGGTCTGTGTGTGTGTGAATGTTGGTGTATGTGCTTGTGCACACACAGTACTACGTGAATGTGTGTGTGTGTGTGTGAAGTATGTGTGAGAGGTGTGTGTGTGTGTGTGTGTGTGAGAGAGAGGGAAGAGGCAGGCACCATAAAGAGCAGCAGCAGCAGCAGCAGTAGAGGTTATTGATGGCAGGCTTCTCAGGGGCCAGAGAGGCTCCTGAGGCCTCAGCACCTCCGCTCCCCCGCTGCCCTGGGCTGAGACTGCAGGCTTGGGTTACAAAGACCCCTGCCCCCTTCTCCCCCCTCCGCCTCCTCCTCCAGCCCTCTCTCTGAGCCCCCTCTCCCCCTCCTCTCAGCCCCTCCCCCAGGCCTCTGGCCTGTTATTGTTCCACTTTGCACAGGCCTGACCTCTGAAGCTGGCGAGCGGTCCTTTTGACGCTGACACACACACACCTACACACACAGTATCCCTTGTTCCATCAAGGCATGAATGTTTTATTAGAATAGATAAGGGGTCTACATGTGTAGCAGCTGGAGCAGAGGTCCCCCCCCCTCCTCCCCATGTCAGATCCATATCATTAACAAATCAATTAGCACCCCGGCCCCCCGAGTGAAGCAACGCTCTGGTCCACTACTCACCCAGTTTTCTGGTCATTTTGCACGGTCGGTTTTGGTCATTTTCTGGTTATTATGAGGTTATTCTAGCGGGTCCTCTTGAAGTTCCAAGTTGAACAAGCTTTTGGGTGCCATGTTGAATGAATAGCTGTTTTGTGTTGTTTTATATGCTGCTTGAAAAATACAAATAAACTGTAATTATGAACAAACACTTGGTTCACAGTGTTAATATTCATTCCATCCAATTATGGAAGAAAAAGACCAGACCTTATTTAGTATGCATTAGCCAGATAGATTTTGTTAACGAATGAAACAGTACAGTGTGCGTTCTGAATGAGTCTGGAGGTGTTTGAGTAGCTCCTATGTGCCTCGTGTGTTTCCAGACTGCTGAGTCACACCATGAAGGACCATCTGGTGCGCGTGGCCAACGAGGCCGAGTTCATCCTCAGCCGACAGAGAGCCGAGGACATCCACAAGCACGCAGAGTTTGAGGTGAGACTGACACAAAATGGCCGCCGTGCTCTGCTGCTTTCCATTTGAAGTCGGAAATCCCAACGCTGGGAATAACGTCAGACCCGGGTTGATCGCATTGGAGGACCATCAGAACGTGTAATATCAATACATTAATTTGAGCCAAAAATGTGTCATTTCTGACACTGGCGTGAATGCAGAATAATTCACGAAAATGTACTTAGTTAACACAGAATGGCCTCTGGGGAAAAAAAATATTTGCAAACTGCAGGAGCTCTTTTCCAAGAAGCCTGTAGGCCTACGAGGGAAGGCCTTCGAGCCAAAATGGTGGCCTATTTCAAGCCCTCATTGAGACGATGATGTAAGAATAACTTACTAACAAAGTTTACAACCCCTTTCTTCACCTCCTTCTTTGTGCTTCACCTTGAAAAATAGACTAGATGTATTTCACCTTTCCATCTGTCTCTGTGAGAGCTGCAGGAGCTTTCAGCTGGCCCGCTTCGGCCCGGTCTGTTTGGAGCTCTAAGCCAATCCCATTAAAGCCCAGTTTGATAAAGTCAGTTAAATGTTTTCAAATTCGGTCTAGCGCTATTGAACAAAAACACCCTCCCAGCAGCACACGCTCTCACAGGGGTTGTTGGCGTTGACCGGCTCTGAGTTCTAAACCTGTCTGTCACCTTCGCTAGACCTGTCACACACACCCAGAGAACCCATGTTTTCTTTTCAAACACAGCCCCACTCCGCCGGATAATTATGTCTCACACATTCTGTACTGTCACCAGAGACATGTGCGCACACACACACACACACACACACACCAGAGTGGGCCGAGCACAACTGACGAGCCAAACATAAAGGCATGTTCATTTATCGCTGTGCTTCCCGACGTAGCTGCAGGCCCCGTAGCCCTGTTGGAAGGCACACACACACACACACTCTGCCAATGCAACACACAAACGCTGCCTTTCTCGTGCAGCACCAGTGGTACCCCCCCTCCCCCCAAACCACGGGCACTCCTCGATGGGGCCTAAACCCTCCCTCTCTCCTTTTCTTTCTCCCTCCCTTCTTTCCTCTCTCAATCGCCCTGAATCATTTCCTGCCCCTGCTGAGGCCCTGTCCGTTCTACTCCCACTGGGGGTGTATTTTGCCCGTGACAGGAATACGGCATCCTTCCCCAAACCCTTTGCCCTGCCTCCCTCCCTCCTCAGGATCCTGCCGTCACTAAAATCCACAGACAGGTATGAGAGGTGCTGACCCCCCCCCCCCCCCACACCCCCGCCCGTGGTAACATGGTATGCTTTCTTTACGGGTTCGAGGCGATAAAGCCGTCTGGCGCGTCCTCAGAGCTCATAGGTGAGGTGCAGCTCACGTGTCAGCGTTCTGACCGCGAGGGCCGCTAACCTGTTCCCTCCCCCGTCGGCTCCCACGCTCTCCCTGGTTGGCGTTTCTGTTTGACTGACAAGTTTACGTTTCAGCCCCCCCCCCCCCCCCCCCCACACACCTCTTTCCGGCCACCCGCCCTCAGTGTCCAGGTGAGGTGGGTCTATGCATGCTGGTGCGACGTCACGTGACGAGGTGCACGTTACGTCGCGTGCACCTCGTCAACACTTCCGCGATGTGTCTGTCTACAGAGCGTAGGTGCGTGGGAGTACGTGTGCAAGCGAAGAGGAAGAGACAGAATTCGGCCCTGTGGCCAAATTTTCGTCTTCAGAAAACACAGACAGCTTGAATCCTCTCACCACACACACACACACACACACACACACACACCTCCAGAGCCTCTTCTTCTCAGCTGTGTGTGAGTGTGTCTCCATCGCTCTCCCCCTTTCCACAGATCCCTGTTTCCCAGCTGAGCGTGGAGCAGGATATGTCCTGGTCTGACAGCCCACTCCAGGGAGTAGTCCTTGCCGCCCCAAACCCAATCTAATTACCATTCTCTTGTCCATATCATCTCTTGATGGCATTAGAACTAAGCTAACACACTGGCAGTGTTCCATTCAGTGCACCTTTACTTAAAGTCTCTGCTAAGTGACACAGGAGATCTGTGCTCGAACCACCTCCAGGTCTTGTCACAGTCATGGCACTTAAGCAATAGCTTCACTCATTTTCTTTTTCTTTCTTTCTTTCTTTCTTTCATGTGTAAATGTCCCAGTCCCAAGCAGTCGTACTCTGCAGAATGGTCCCAAACACACACAACTTATTAGTCTTGACAGGTTGTGCGTCCTGCAACCCTAGACACCGTAGATTATCTCTGTCAGATGTTGGGTTGCCGAGTGCACTTGACAACCAAAGGCAGGCCAAGGACGACAGGTCTTCCGTTGGATTATTTAGTAGTTGCTTCCCACGAAACATAAGTTTGAGGAAGACAAACATTTTCTCCAGAGACCCAGAGATGTGAGTTGTCTGCATTTCTGTTCTTGAGACAGTCTTGTTTTTATCCATACTGTGGCTTCATGTTTTTTTGAATGTTCAAGTATGATGTGGTTTCAGTGTTGTCTTTAAGGAATGCTACACAATATGTAACAGTGTTGCCTAGTCCTAGTGGTTCCCAACCCTGGTCATCAGGACACCCTGTCCTGACTGGTTTAGATGTTTCCCTGTGCCAACACACCTGATTCAAATGAATGGTCATAAGCAGGCTTCTGCAGAGCTGAATAACGACCCATTTATTTGAATCAGGTGTCTTGGAGCAGGGAAACATCTAAAACATGCAGGACAGGGGTGCCCTGAGGACCAGGGTTGGGAACCACTAGCCTAGTGGATGTGAACATTCAAATGCCAGTTATATTGTGTTTGGGGCAGCTAAGGGCTGTCAGACCAGGTCATACATTGTCAGCCTTTTTCACGCTCACTCTTCGCACCAGACAACCGGCATAACTCTCTTTGAATATGTTTGTTAAGCACGTTAAATCATTACATATTTCTTTGTTCCTCCCTGCCATCCACTACACCAATAGTTTCTAATCAGATACTGCTGCAGTCGGGGCCCAAAAAAAGAAAACAACATGTTTCACAATTGAATTCCCCACTTAAACACTGGTCTGCTCCTCGGTGACCTCTGAGAGAGAAGCCAGCTACTGATAAGTGCGTGGCTGATATTGCCGTATTGATTTTTCCCCCCCTCTTCATTCGAACCATGCTTTCATTTTGCAGCGGTGCCATAAAAATAACAGGCCAATGAAACATGCCCTCTGGGAAGAGGAAAACACTTTTATTCGTTTTTTTTTTTTTTTACTGTACTTAAAAAATATATCTGTGTTCATCTGGCGTTTGGGTTGATGAAGATTATGTGGAGATTAGATTTTACGATGAGTTCGGATCGGTTGTGTGCGGGTCATATAACATCTACAAGTAAAAGTTGGAGAAAGATCATCATCTCTCAGTTCCAACTTCAGTGTCCCATTGCCTTTTCCAGTTGACCACAGTAACCGATCACCCGGTTATTAAATGAACGCGCTACGTGACAATGGAACGTTGGCCACAGCAGTAATGTTGGTCCTCCAGAGAGTGACCACTTCCTGGTTTGTGTGGTCCAGACTGGTGGGGCTGTCGCTGTGTAACGTCTGGCAGGCCCCTCAGCAGCCTCCCCGCACCGCTGCAAACGCAGGAGAGGGGAGCCCCCAGCCACGGCCACAGTGAATTATTCAGCAGATAAAAGACTAATTTATGTTTGATCCCTGTCAGAGTTCATATCCACGGGAGCAGACGTGATGGAGGAGCCCTGTGATTTAGACACTGCTTGCTTTTGGAGACTGGAAACACATGCGCTCTCTCTCTCTCTCGCGCTCTCTCTCTCTCGCTCTCTCTCGCTCTCTCTCTCGCTCTCTCTCTCTCCACTCATCTTTTTTTTTCTCTCTTTTTCCTCTCCCTTAATTTTCTCTCTGTCCCTTTTCTTATTTCTCTCTCTCTCACCATGTGTTTCTCTTGCTCTTTTTGTATCTTCAACTGTCTCTCCACCTCTCTCTCTCTCTTTCTCTCTCTGTCCCCCTCTCCCTGTGTAGCAGAATTGAGTTATCTCTGGCCATGAGAGTAAGTTATTGTAGGCGTCTGAGGGTGAAACAGAGATGAAGATAACTTGGGGGGTGGATTGGGGGTGCAGGGAGGAAATCCAATTATCTTTTAGTGTTCTCTATCTAATGGGATCCTTAATGTGCAGGAGATCTGCAGATCACACCACCCTATACACAGCAAGCTATGGCCTCTGATATCTCAGGGTAGAGGGGAGAGCGAGATGGTGAGAGAGAGAGGGAGCGGGGGAGGATGGATGAGGATGGAGGAGGAAGGAAGAAAGAAAGGAAAAGAGAGAGAGAGAGATAAGCGAAAGAGAGTGAAGGGGAAATGCAAAGGAAGAATGGGAAAGAGGAAGGAGAGAAATCAAACCGCTTTTGCAGCATCTTTCATTAGGAATGAGAAGTGGTGGGCTCCAGGGCAGATGAGACGACCCAGATAGGAGAGCGGGAGCAAGACTTGGGTCATTCTTTTTCTTTCATCCATCTTTCTCCTCTTTTTTTTCCTTTCTCTCTTTTCTTTCCCCTCTGTTTTCACAGACAAGTCCTTCTCCCCCACATCCCTTCCCACTGTAATATCAGAGTCATCGAATTGGCTGTTATGAGAAGCTATGGAAGCCAGACTATCACTGTCTAATTAGCGCTTAGCGTAATTGTCCCTCTCGCACCTCACGGAAGAAAATCCACTCCTATACCCTTGACATCACCATCTAGCTCTCACTGGTAATTACTTTCTGTCATAACCTTAACAATGAGAAGAAAAAAAAAAACATCTTTGCGATAAAAAGCGGGGAGAGAGAGACTCCGTCTTCTCTGGGTAATGAAGTCCCAGGGTGCCTCCTCCTCCACAGCTCACATCGTTAGGTCTGGCCAGCTGACCCTGGGCTCTGGGAAGCAGCGAGATGATGGCCCTTGTCTCCACTCTGCACAAACCCACACACACACACACATAAATAAACATACACACACACCACCCTGGAATAAATAGATAGACTGTACCATTGTTACAGCACACACAAAGACAAACATTTTATTCGAGTTGAAATTAAAAGTTTTTTTTTTTTTACCACCAACGTTAGACCTATAAGAATGAGTTTAGTGTTATGCTTAGAGGCGCTGTACTGCATATAGCGCTCCATAAATCAGCTGGATGAAACTGAGACGCCTTGCGTTGTTTTCCTCTATTCTTTGTGTTTTCGCTCCCCTTCCATGTCCACCTCAAGGTTGGAGACATCAGCTCCTCCTGCTCTGTCCCAAGCCTCTCCTCCTCGGAGCCCCTCTCCTCCTCGGAGCCTCTCTCCTCTCCGGAGCCTGTGCGTGATTAGTCATCCCCGCCGCCTCATTCCTGCATTTGACTATTTTTCACACCCCCGGGAGCAGGGCGATGCTTTAACACCTCAGATTTTTCAGCCCGCCGTCGACCTTGAGGTGCCGCGCCGCCCTGACACCAGGAAGCCGACAGACTGATGGTGGTGGCCGGAGGAGGAGTGGGGAGGTGCTCTTAGGTAGAGGGGCAGGGAGAGATGGACAGAGAGAGAGAGAAAGAGAGAGAGAGTCTTCTAGGAGGAAGAGGAGATTGAGAGTGCTGCCAACCCACCAGGCATTGTTGACCAGTCCATTATATACTCTAACCATGGACATGGGGAGAGGAGGGCAGAGGGGGGGGGGGAGAGAGAGAGAGAGAGAGAGAGAGAGAGAGAGAGAGAGAGAGAGAGAGAGAGAGAGAGAGAGAGAGAGAGAGAGAGAGAGAGAGAGAGAGAGAGAGAGAGAGAGAGAGAGAGAGAGAGAGAGAGAGAGAGAGAGACTTTTGATAAGTGTTGCACCTGTGTTAACCTTGATGGTCGCTGTCAAGGGGGAAGGGGGGGTGGGGGTTGACTGTTTGCTCGGATAGATTATTTTTTGTCTCGGACAGATAGAGAGAGAAAGTGAGTGAGAGAGAGAGAGAGCGAGGAGGAGAGAGGAAAATCAATAGTCAGCAGCGTGTCTGTGACCAGGGCATCATTTCAGGATGGAGGTGCCTGTCAGCCGTTGTCATTCGGTGACTTTTGTTCGCCCATTGTACTTTTTTAAGCCTTCATTTTTCTCCCCTCGCTCCCCTTCCCTTCACTCACCATTGTCTGAATTCCCCCGGCGCTGTTCTTGATGGCGCAATCTTCCAACTCGGGCGGGGCACAGGGATCAAGTGCGAGGGAATCTCTTTGAAAGCAATTTGCTTCAGCAGCTCTTTTTTTTGTTTTCTGCGATCGTTCCCTCCTCTGTCCTCCCCTCTCCTCCCCTCTCATCTCATCCCCTCATCTCCCCGGACCCCTTGTTCTCCTCGTGGAGGGATTCCCTATTTGGAACATATTTGCATTCTTCTGAAACGAAACAAGGACAAGTCTTAGCCACCCGCCAGACTCCCCTACTTCTAGTTATTAAATGAAACCCTCTGGGAACCCCTGTCGACAGACCGGGAAAATTGGTGAGGAACGCGGCCGTGGCGATAGCCCAACCTTCCATCACGTGTAGCCCCCCGTGTGCCACCACCAAAGTCAAGATGATGTAAATCAAGCTCTTCTAACAACATCCCTGGGTTGGTTCTTTTTTCTCTTTTCTTCTTCTTTTCTTCCCCTCCCCTGTCGCTTATCCATTTCGCCGGCATAACCTTGCAAACCCCATGTCAACGCCCGGGCCTAGGAAGGCTCGGTGTGTGTCGGCGTGGCAGCGAGAAAAACACACCTCTACCAGTCAGTGTGGAAAAACCCAGGTTTACACGTGCTAATTAGATCTAGACCCACTCTCCCCTGGCCCATTAGGCCACTTGGCTCCTTCGATATAGTGTCTGAGTGACAGGGACGCGCACACAGCCTCTCACTGACCTACTGAGCAATATTGCCTCTGACCGACGTCAGACAGCCTTTCGATGGAGCCATGGCTTTTTGGACTTTCAAGTCTCAGTCGGGTCTGTGTGTGCACTTCTTAAATTTAACCTGTGGATGGGATTTACTCAAATATCGCAGGCCCCTCCAGCAATATCTTTCCGTTTCATCATCAACAGTTTTTTCCTCTGCTTTTCCACTGGCTCCCCTGCAGTCGGGGCCAGACCCTACACGTGTTCTCCCGTTATTTACATGACCGGCGGAGGAATTGTTTGAGACACGACTCGATGTAATTTACTCGGATTAACGCTGGCCATTACCTCCCCCCCCCCGTCCCTGTCTTCTCTGCTTGGCGTTTGGTGGAGGGTGCATGCCCCGGCTGTCCCAGCCTGTCAGCCGGCCTGTGTGAAGGGAGGGCCCCGGCGATGATTACGGTGTCACTAGTCGTCAAGGTCTCTCAGCCACCCTGGCCCCGCCCCTCGCTGTCCTCCCTGCAGAGGGGTGGCGGCCAAATCCCTGGGCTTACTTCATCGTCAACTTCCTCCCTCCCTGCACCGGCCCGCCAACCCAATACACAACCTCACACATGTATAACACGCACGCAAACAGTCTTTCCCATGACCTCTTCGGTTTCCTTCTGTAAGCAACCAAATGGTTGGCTTTGATCTCAAACATCATTGAACCCCGCCCCACACATACACACACACACATGCACGACTTCAGAATCCACCACCCTTTACCGCCCCCTCTCCCATTGCTAATAGTAAAGTGCACTTTTCTCACCGTTTCACTCCCCCCCCCACACCCCAGTCACACGCTTCCTTTAAAATAAGTGGAGGGGTGATGTGTGTCTCCTCGTTCAGTCTCAAGTCTTTGTTCTGTCAGCAGAGGGGAAGGCTAGGAGGCGGTGGTGGGATGAGGGACTTCAGCTGTATAGACCCAGCGGTGGGAGAGAGAACCATCACGACTTCGGTTGAGACGGCTCCATACTCGACCGTGACGTGTGCTTTCTGACTTTGAGCCAAAACTGCGTTTGGCTGTTAACCGGGCTAGTTATATGTACAGCTGTCCCTTTATTATTTCAGGGGGGAAGTGGAACTATTGGACTTCACCTCACAGTCAGACTCAGCCAGAGCCAATAGGAAGGCACATTACATCATGGAGGGAAAGACTTGACTTATAGGGAAGTTCATTACATCACAGAGGTTTAGTTTGAGCCAATTAGAAAGCCTATTGCAGCATGGCTGGGAAGGATGGCTGTGCAGGCTAGCCAGGGGTGATGAAGTGTTTGTTTATGGTTATGTGCTCAAACTCAGAGGTACCTGGTTAGTAATGCAGACACCACACGTCAGAGAGACAGGAAATGATGTTGTTCTGTTCACAACTGGATCTGAAGATCCCAGGACTCCCCTCACTGGGTTTCAGCATGTCTTACTTTGACTAGGAAGGACATGTTCGGAATGAGAAAAGAATGGCTCAGTCTCTTCTTGTAATGGAGTCTTACAGTGTACAAAAAAGAACATTGTTATCCAGTGGATCATCCTTTCCAGGTGCACATTTGTGTAATATAATCAGGTTGAATATAAAATATATTTAAAAGTATGTTTTAGGAGATTTTGGTGTGTGTGTGTGTGGAACCACTCAACCACACACCCCCATGTCCATTCTGGACGTTACCATTAAAACATTCCCCTCCTCATATTCCTCCTCCCAGATATATCCGGTCAAGGCCTTCCCAAACAGACATAGATTGATAATTAGAGGCCAATAGCTAGCAGAATAGCCCCCCCCTAATGTGCTTTATTCCTATAGATTTTCTGTCAGCTATGAAAAGTGGTCGTTCAAATTGGAGAGGAGGACCCATTAGAAAGCACTTTACTAGGAACTTTGAGCCGCCAGGCTGCGTTCCTACGCTCGTGTCAGCAACCAGACGTATAAAGTAGGTGCATTCCTCTGAAGGCTTAGCTAAAGGTTAAGTTCATTTGTTGCACAATGTTGGTCTCAAAGGGAATTCCGCTGCATTGTTGCTCGTGGTATTTACACACTAACCTTTTCCCCCGACCACTGAGTTGTGTTTCCTTATAGACCTAATTGAATTGCTGGGCAAGGAGATACATGCAGGGGTACGAGGTTTTGCTGTATCAGTCCTTTAAGTCGTGCATATTTGTTGTGCATATTACTGTTACCCTTTGATAGCCAAGTATTTGAAATGAGAAAGTCAGTCACATGACCAACCTTCAGCTTCTCTTTAAAGTTTGTTTCTGGTTAACTTTTTTTCCTGACTTTCTGTACTGTTTTGAATAGAAATTAGGACTGCCTTTTGATGCAAGCGTTTTTCTTCTCTGGTATAAGGTGCATTTGCTTCACCATCTCTTCTACAGTTCAAAGGCCTTTCCTGATAACACCCTTAGACTAAGAATAATGTCTCTCCCTGAGCAATGTGGATGTTTTTGGTTCGAGCGCCCTGAGGGGAGAGCATTAGTAAATGCACAAGTCCAACATTATTAATCACCGTGACAACGTGACAGAAATGACCCTGCACTTTTCTATATTTTATTCTATTCATTTTTTCCCCCCTTCCTCTTTCCCTTCTCTTCTGAGGATAGGTTCATGAGTTTTAACTCCAGAATTACATCTATTTCAGTCATTCACCCCTCAGTGCTAATATACCTGATCAAATAGGCAACACTGTGCTATTAAAATAATAGAAGTACAATGCATGTTTCGGACTTGTCTTGACTCATTTCCTGAGATGCTGCCGGCGTTTTCTCTAACGGTGGTTGTTCCTCTTCATGTCTCCTCCAGTCCTACTGTGCCCAGTACGCAGCAGAGAAGCGCGACGAGGAGAAGATGTGTGACCACCTGATCCGGGCGGCCAAGTACCGCGACCATGTGACCGCCACGCAGCTGGTCCAGAAGATCGTCAACATCCTGACGGACAAGCACGGCGCCTGGGGGGCCTCCTCCGCCAGGTACGACGCTCTGGGAGGGGACGCTCTGGGAGGGGACGCTCTGGGAGGGGACGCTCTGGGAGGGGACGCTCTGGGGAGGGGACGCTCTGGGGGGGGACGCTCTGGGAGGGGACGCTCTGGGGGGGGGGGGGGACACCCAGGCACCCACACAATCAGTGTACACACACTGTGTACAGAAACACACCGAGACAGCAGCAAAACACAAAGTTCAGATGTGTACAAGACACCTGTTACTCTAATGCAGTGGTTCTCAGCCCTGGTCCTCAAGTATCCCCTGTCCTGCAGTTTTAGATGTTTTCCTGCTCCAACACACCTGACTCAAATGAATGGGTCGTTATCTAGTTAGTCAGAAGCCTGTTTACGACTCGGGTGTTTTGGAGCAGGGAAATATCTCAAATGTGCAGGACAGGGGGTAGGGGAGACCGGGGTTGGTTGGCACACTTTTCACTGACTGCCATATTTCTCTGGCATAATTTATGATAGAATATTCTAACCAGCAGCAAATGAAACGTTATGGTCTAAGCCATAATTAAATACGTTTACAAGTACACAAATATTTGTTTTAAATGTGGTGATTTGAGATTTAAATCATGTTGTGCATTTGTGCCAACCAGCCCCATCACGGGGTTGGTTGGCACACAATATGGGGTTGGTTGGCACAATGTTAAAATGCTATAGTTACACAAAATGAAGCAAGCAATAGAAACAATTTGAACATTTAATAAAAGAGTGTAACCAATTAATCATTCTATAACATGTTTTATGCAATTTATTAGAAGGAATGTATGTATTAAACCTAAACCTATGCCTAATCCTCAGAATCAGGCAAAAAGACTGAAGAACGGAATGTTGACAACAACATTCTTATTAGACAACATTTAAAAGGGATAATAACCCCAACAGTAGCCTAACAGTAGCCCTCTTAGTAGCCCCTCTCCCCCATCAAACTTATAATACATGTTTTAGCACTTTTTGATTAAATTCCTATATCTTCAAAATCACTGTGCCAACCAACCCCGCTCAAATTTAACCCAATTTTGTGATTAAATTATGTTGGCTATCTACCATCACTCATCACAAACTTTCAAATTTTAAATGAAAATGTAGCTGATTCCTATGTCTATTAACTACATGTAACATGTTTTAAATATCTTT